>NC_046160.1:34042169-34050525 GCF_011064425.1 Rattus rattus | reverse complement strand
CCCACACTTGGCCACTTCTACCCCAGCATGTTGTTCTTCAGATAAATGCCAATCACTGGGGCTACTTCTGACTCAAACAGACAATTCCACTCATTTCCTGGGATGGAGATTTCCAAAATAACTCCTTTCCTTTGACACAGTCCTATCTTCATTCAGCAGTATTTACTGCCTCTTTGATTACATCCATTAGCTATTCAGACACAGCTGCCCTTCAGAAAGGAACATGCCCGGGAGAGCCACACATCGAGCTGGGAAATGAATTGAAGCCAAACCAGGGAGATCTAACACAACCAACAGTGGTGGCTGTGAATGACTGAGAGGCATGGGGCCTTATTTTGGTGGTGGGGAAATTAAACCAGAGGAAAGAAATCATAGTTTAAATTCAAGCACTGGTGGATCCAAAATAGGAAGGACCTTCTGGCTCACAAGTTAAGTGCTTTTTAATTGAATCACCTAAGGTGTTCATCAATAGGAGGTACAATTCCTTGTGATATAGGAGGTGACTGGAGAAGGAATCCACCTAATTCTTCCTTTCCAAATAGGGATATACAACTCATAAGGCTCTCAAGCACTGGGTCTAGTTTGAATTCATGGGAGATTTTGTGTTTTATTTTGTTGAGGGCACTTAATGATACATAATAGCAAAGATTTCTCTATTGTTCATAACTTGGCAGTGATCACAGTTGGCTGTGCTTCTATTCCCAGGTTATGGCTGGTTGTCATGTGTGAATTTCGTTCCCTCAAAAGATCAAATCAGATCTAGCCTCTGTACATCTATGGTGTTATATAGTAATACAATCTTTCTAGCAAATCCAGATAAGGTTATTAGAGTAGAAGCTCAATGCAACATGTCTGGTGTTCTTATAGAGAAGGAAAGTGCGGACATATAGGCACACACACACACACACACACACACACACACACACACACCCACACGGGGAGCATGGAATGAAGATGGAGGAAGGAATAAGATAGAGGCAAGCCTGGAAATACCAGAAGCTGCCAGTCAGTCATTGGAATTCAGAAAAGTAGCATGAAATAGGTACTACCCCATCAGTCCTGGGAAAAAGGCAGTCCTGTAGACAACATCTCTTCCTCCATCATTGAAAACCATTTTAAATTATTTATCACTCACTTATTTACTTTTATATTTTTTTATTGAAAATAGAACTTTTTTTCCTCACAAAATATCCTGATCATGGTTTCTCTTCCTGCTACTTCTCCCAGTTCCTTTCTACTCCCACCCCTTCCCCACTGGATCCACTCCATCATTATCTCATTAGAAAACAAATAAACATCTATAGGCCAAAAAATAAAATTAAATTAAAAAGTAACACCAAATTGAAAAAAAAAAAACAAGGGAAATGGTTCAGGAGAAGGCACAGAGAACAGACCCACCTGTTTGCATACTCAGGAATCCCATGAAACAGTAAACTGGAAGCCATAATATATAGACAAAGGTCATTCTTTCAGTGTATTCTTTATAGGGTACACTGAGCTATGAGGGGAGGGATTTGATGGAGACATTCCAGTCAGGACTGAGTGTTCCAAAGTATACACAATATCTTAATCTTTGTCTTCTAGCTTGGCAAACTGGTTCCATTGTGTGTAGCATTTTGTTAAGACATCTGCAGAGACTCATTCATATACTGGCTTCATTGCAGAAAAAAAAAAAGGTGGAGATTGGGGCAAAACCGAAGCACATGTTATCTTCCAAATCTGCCTATACCCAACTCATCCAGAAAACAGTGGGGTGGACAGGTTTTTCTCATATAAAGAGTGTCTTCTCTGGGAGGGACAACCCAATCAGGAGCAAGATTCGGGGTCATAGTTCAATCTACCACACCACTGTCATGAATACAGACAGGTGGTTACTGAAGTTTCTGGCTCTGATGCACTATGGTAACAGCTGCATAAAACACATAACCATCAGAACTATGTGTGAACTCATATTTTCACCCTCAATCCTGGGCTATTTCTGTTTGAATCACAAGGATTTCTAAGGGTAACCACCCCTGCTGACTAATACTTGTGTTGTTCTAGAAAGTGCTAAGGCAATGCCCTTCTTATCAGAACCTTGATGAAGGAGCAGAAAAATGTTGTCTTCCTAGTTAAGGAAGCATTTTAATTCACATCATTATCAACAGACAGTCCTCTTTGAAAATGGATAAATTCTCAAGATATAAAATGAACTTTTCTCATTGTGAAAATATATGAACTCCAGGCATTAAACAGTTTTAGTTTTGATTAATGTGGGAAAGACCTTAATTACGAGCCTTATATGCCACCAGCTCTACTTCCTGAGTACAACTCTGTAAGACCCAAGGGTTATGATGCTAGGCCAAGCCTTTTATAAGCATGGTTTGAGTTACAGAGCTTGAGGAAGTTTAAGGCAAGGAATTGGCTCCTAAGACCACCAACTATTCCTGTTTGTCTGACACTGAGGGATTTCTGAGGGCATAAGACAAGCCTCTGAGAGTCACCCTCCAGCCTCAATCCCTTTACTGACTCCAAATCTAAAATGTTTACATGCGGAGCTCAAAAGGAAAGAAAGCATGATGTAGAGTCAAAGATTCACACTGGACCAAATGATCATCATGTAAGTTTAATGTGAAGTAGAACAACTGACCTGACCTGACTGGCCTACCTCTGAAAAGATCTCAGAAAATGTTGGAAGACCCTGCTATTAAGGTCATATAGTCTGCCATGTCCAGATAAGCTCTCAAAGCATGACCCAAAATGAAAGACTCCCTTTCTCAGTGGGACTCTCTCTTCTCTACTTGACCTTATCTGGAGAATGTCTCTAGCTACAAGTGCCTGACCTTATCTAGAGATGGCCCTGCAATCAATCTATGATTGACACAAAAGTTTAGCTCATCCCTTCCTACCCATAACCACCAAAACCCTCTGAAGCCCCTACCCACTTCCCAAAGTCCATATAGCCCTTATTCATCCCAAACAAAGTTGATCTGTCTCACTGAAGCTGATTCAGGAAGTCATTTTGTCATACTCACAGCCTTCTGAACACTCTTGCCATTCCCATGCTCATCACTGCTCCCCTCACACTCATGGGGCAGTGGCCAAAAACCTTGGAAGAAGGGGCAACCCACAAGAAAGTAGGACCTTCCACTTGGAAACTGGGACAATATTGAGAAAATCAGGAGATGCTGTTTTACCTACTAATGTCTCCTTTTACAATGAAAGAAAATGAATCCTAGAGGGAAGGGAATTCTCCAAGTTCTCCAAGGTCACCAGTGAAATCAATGTTGAACTGGCAGCACTTGGAGGTTTCTTGCCTCCCAGCGTTGTGTTTTTGTGAAGTTAAACACAGAATTTTATCTATCATAAGTGTCTATTTATTTACACTGTTCAAGCAGGCTTTCAAATTTACTTTGAACGGCTTGAATAACCTGAGAAATGTCCTGCAAAATGAGAGAACATGAAGGTCCTTTTTCTAAAAGCAGCTTGCTGAAGCAACAAAAAAAGCACAACCCTTCTCTGAGCATCAGAGTGTGTCTTCTCTAATATTTTCAGGCCCAGGAGACTACAGAGCTCTGTGTCAAGTGTCACAGAGAGAGAGAGAGAGAGAGAGAGAGAGAGAGAGAGAGAGAGAGAGAGAGAGAGACAAGCTCCTCTCTGTTTATCATTTTCCTCTCCAATGACATGCTGTACCAGGCAGACACACGTACAGCTTTCCATCACAAATTGTATTCAAAACCCAAAGACATGTTCTCCTCATCTTAACAAAATGCTATGTCTCGTGTCCCTCATGTCTGGGTGTTTGGCTCAATTTCAATGACTAGTCTCCAGTGCTCAGGAAGAGTGCTTCTAAGATTTTTGAGTGGAGACTGATAGTTGGTAGTATAGAGACAGAATACATCTTGAACTAAGTAAGAGGTGAGTTTAAAGAATAGCCCTACTATAAACCAGCCATTTGACATTGTTCAAATTACCCAAGCTCTGTAACATTCGTTTTTACTCTCTGTAATACTTAGGATTTAAAAACATCATTGCAATGAATGTGGCATATTATTGGGCATATAGTATCTATGTAATAATTGACAGATCTTGTTGCTTATCAATGAGATGTTTAGATAACTAATCCACAGATTTCAGAGTCATGTATCTGGGAGTTTGAATTCTAGATCTATTATTTATTAACAGTCCAACCAGGATCAATGTAGAATTTCTAGGACTTGGTTTGTCTTTGAGGTTTGTCTTTGATGTGATGTGTGCAGTGTCCATTCCACCAAATCATGAGTTGGAGTTACTACAGGACTTACACTCAGTAAGTTATCTCTCATTAGCAATGTGCTATCAATGCAGTACTAGGTTAGAACTTAAATGTTCTCATTCTACTAGTCACAAACTCTCTTCCACAAGGAATTCCTGTGGAGAAAATATACATCAAAAGCATAAAATAGCGAATAAACACCGATACTTAAGTCCCCAAATTCAAATTCTTGGGTCAGGACCATGGAGAGTTCCAGTGGGTGGTATTTGAATAGTATCCTAACCAAGCCTCATATGTACTTCCTGTTGAAGAACTGGAACAAATCTAAGGCCTTTCCCTTATTCCTCCTCCTCCTCTCATTAACATATTTGAAAATTTTGCCTTATCTTTTCACACTTTCTGACTGACTACTCATTGACTATTCATCAGTTTTGATGCTTTACTCACACTCAGCAAGTATACACACACATCAGAGACACAGACACACAGACACATATATGCATATATATGTACGTATATGTTATATATATCTTGAATTAATCAATTCAAGATATTGAAAATATATAAATATAGATAAATAATAAAAAATAAATAAGTAAATAAATAAATTCAATGTCCAGGTAGCTCCTGACTGGCAAGAGCTATGTTCTTAGAAGCATTTAACCCTATTGTTTTTCTGGCTGTAATGTTTGACACGTGACTTCTAAGTGGATGCTTCATAGAAATCCATTAGCTATGGGAGCACCAACAACCATAATCTAGATTTCACACAGGAAGACTGAAAAGAAAAATGCACCAAAGACTAACATCATGCTATCGAGTGTATAACTTTGCATTTCTGTAGCTGCAAGAAAAAACAAATCAGGAAATGAGGACTTTTTCTCTGCGTCTGTTTCTCAACTGTTAAAAGGGACTGTTGACTCTGCAAAGTCTATTTCCTCTTCCGGTTATTGGATGTAAGTCAATGCCTTACTTCCTGGTTGAATTGTGTGTCTCTTGTAACTGTGGGACAGTGCCCTGTGAGGAAAAAAATGAATGTGTCATGTGATGATCCCTTTAAAAGAATTTGGCTCAGATTGGTGACATTTTAATTGGATATACTGATGTTCTATGAGTCAAGTTCTATTTTGAAAAATAAGGGAAAACAGAGATTGTATAACCCAGCTATTGTAGGGGCCTTCCTCATAATAAAATGTTGGGAATCATAATCGATGACTTTCCATGGGAAAATCTCCCTCTAGTGTTTATCTCAATTACTCTTCAAATGCCATGGGAGCATCTTCGTGTCACCATAGTTGATCTCTGTCCTTATATCCCTTATAGAAGCAGTTAAATTCTGGTTAGTTGAATCCTTTGAAAACTAATTGTACTGAATGTCATGCCAACTTAAGTGAACTGTATTACATATGCTTCCTACTTGTCCCAGACATGGAAAAGTATGACCTCACAATCACATAGTACATAAGCATTAGCTTTTCTAAGGACCTATCATGCAGTATCTACTTGGATGCATTTCAAAGATGAAACACAATAAACTTATTACCTCTACCTGAAAATCATGCCTTCCAAGTAGAAACGTAATTGCTCGTCACAGATTACATTGGATCTGGTCTGTCTGTTTTATTAAATTGCCTGCACTGTTGGATTCCATTCGACTGATACTTTTTAAATATTCAAGATTTGCTACTGTATAGAAATACTCTTCCCTAAAAATTAATTTAGTTTGAAGTATTACACTTTAATAGCTTGTAAAATAAAACAGACTGTACTACTTGTTACAAGTGTAATTTTCAAAAGCTGTAGAAAATCAGGTGTCCCTGCAAATAATATTTCACAATGACCTTGAAACTGACTATAGTGTTTTAGATGCTGATTACCTTCCTAATCTCAAACATGGAGAAACCGAGACTAAAATGCCAAGACACATCTTCAAAGACTGTTATTTTCCCACTCCCTTCTCTTTGTAGAACATCTGAAAATTTGGATCTCATTCAGTTTGGGTTTTTTTCTGCATTTGTTGTTAGAATGTGAATCAAGCATTTTCGACAATCCCTGTTTATGAAAAATGACTCATAGTTTTCAGCAAAAGTGCCAAGCTCAACTGTGCACAGCACAGTATTTGGAAGAGAAAGTTAAATTTATCTGCTACATGAAGAAATGTAGAAAGAAAGAACAAAAGCCAACCCTGCTGTCCAGCATCCTGCATCAATGTCTTGGTGGTCTATGCTTAGCCAAAACGGCAGCCAGAAAAGAAAAGAAAAAAAGAAAAAAACAACAACGAAACAAGATAATAAAAGCAAAGGACTTTTAGGTGTTAAATGCACTCCATTAATGAGCTGAAGTCATTTAAATATCTACGAAAAAAAAGCAAACAAAAGAAAAAGACACCTTTGTTAAAGGTTACAGGTCACAATATGCAAGTGACCCGTTCTACAGACCTGTGCTTTGAGTCATATCCTGAATCCTATGTAAGGCTTTTCAATGGGCTTGGAAGTGGGGGTTTGTTGTGCTGTTTTAATCCATTCATAGTGGAGCCTTCTAAAAGGACCCAGGCAGAGTGGTGAGGACAGAGGAAGGGCAAAGGCCAGGTCCTAGCAGTCTCTTCTCCCAGTTTCTCTGAGGAATGACTCCCCTGACTTTAGTATTTCTGATTCAAATCCTTCTGTGGAGAGGTGGTTGGTAGAAGGCAAGGCTGTACGTCAGAAGAGTGCAGAGCCTGTCTCACCAGCCATCATCTACCTGCCCACCCTCCTACACAGGTTCTCACTTGTGGTTTTGACACTGCCCATCTTTATAGTTGTTTTGTTGTGTGTCTACAAGGGCTTCCTGGAGGTCAGGCTTGCATTTTCACTAGCCAGTTGTGATAGTTTGTATATGCTTGTCCCAGGGAGTGGCACCATTTGGAGGTATGGCCTTGTTGGAGCAGGTGTGTCACTGGGGGTGTGGGCTTAAGACCCTCACCCTAGCTGCCTGGAAGTCAGTATTCTGCTAGCAGCCTTCAGATGAAGATGTAGAACTCTCAGCTTTGCCTGCACCATGCCTGCCTAAATGTTGGCTTTCTCCCACTTTGATGATGATGGACAGAAGCTCTGAACCTGTAAGCCAGCCCAATTAAATGTTGTCCTTTCTAAGACTTGCCTTGGTCCTGGTGTCTGTTCACAGCAGTAAAATCCTAATGAAGATACCAGTCTTCAGGAGAAATAGTTTTCTACATGGTAGATGTTACAGTATATCTCTGATGGTCAAATGGGGGGATTCAAGCTTAAAAGCACCCCCCTCAGCTTGCCTGCAAAGAGTCCTCAACATCAAGGGTGGAGGGGAGGGGCTGATAGTTTGCAGACAGCTTCTCATGACACAGGAACACTGAGACTTACACTTGGCAACTTACTGTTCAATCAAAAATATTCTTCCCTAGACTAGCAAGGTGGTAAACAGCCTGGGGGCCTGCATGTGATCCCTGGAACCAACATCAAGGTGGAAAGAGAGAACAAGCTCCACCAACTTGTCCTCTAATGTCTGCACAGATGCTACAAGTGTACATGTCCCCAATACACAAATGACACACACTGCAACGATAATGGAATTTAAGAGTTTCATTTTATCATCTGAGTCATACAAGAGCTCCACAGAGAATGTAACTAGATTGCTTTTTATAGATAAAAAAGCAATGGATTTTTGTTTAGTTTTGTTTAGGTTTTTTGTTGTTGTTATTCATTTTTGCCTTCACCAATCACACTATAATTCTTGTCTATTAAAGAGATACACCCTGTATTTCTATAATATGATACAACTCAGCTAATAAAAGGTTCTGCTACCACGCAATTAATTAAGCAGCACTTTTTCTAGTTCAATCCAAGCGTTTTCTAGACTGATCTGGACTCTTAAATTGATGGGACTCTCCACAAGGGAAAGGAAAACACATAAGGCAGAAGCATATGCTTCTAGAACATGCAGGGTTAAGCTATGACACAGGAATCAGAAACTTAGACTAAGACACAGGTTTACTTGACACCATAGATAAGTCACTCTTCGAACTTTATTCAAAGCTATTCCATAGAGATCAGATGTAGTGATAGATATAACATGTTTTGTAAATGCCCCTACATATACCAGGAGATAAAA